>NC_092105.1:24162403-24184903 GCF_045679555.1 Salvelinus alpinus | reverse complement strand
CTTTCTGAAGATGTCATAAAACAACGACAGGCTGTCACAGGTTTTGTCTAATACCTGTGATGTTAACCACAAAGACAGACATGGTGTCCTCTCCTCTCATTGTGTCTGGGGCTTAACAGGGTTCCAGTGATGGAGAGAGAGAGCACCTTCAGAGCTTACAGAGACCCAGAGATGTGAGTGTGAACCAGGCATCCACTCAACACTGTCAGGGTAACACCGTTAATTGCACTCCACTCGCTTTTAATTAAATAACATAAGCCTATTACAAGTAGAAATGAGATTAATTTTGCATCTCACTCTGAAAACTGTATAATGAGGATGGGTGTGATATCTGGGTCTCCCATTACCCTCCCCGTGTGTGTGTGTGTGTGTGTGTGTGTGTGTGTGTGTGTGTGTGTGTGTGTGTGTGTGTGTGTGTGTGTGTGTGTGTGTGTGTGTGTGTGTGTGTGTGTGTGTGTGTGTGTGTGTGTGTGTGTGTGTGTGTGTGTGTGTGTGTGTGTGTGTGTGTGTGTGTGTGTCAGAGATAGAGACAGATGGGGGCACCTTGGGGGTACTGTTCCCCTCTGAGAGACAGGTGTCAAGGAGAGGGGAAGAGAGAAAGCGAAACAGAGCGAGCGAGAGTGCAGAACAGAGAGGGAAGGTAGAGGGGAATAGAAACAGAATGATGAGGGAGCAAGAGATGGAAGGAGAGAGAGATAAAGTGAGAGAGGAGGAGATGAGGGAGACAGAGAGAGGGATTAGAGGGCCATGCTAGTCTCTGCAGAGCTCTACTCACCCTTCTCTACCACTACACGCTACACACTACACACAACACGCGTGACGGGTTGAAACGCCACACACCTCCATTGTGAAAGCAACAAAGGATCATGAGCCAGGGGACTAGAGGACAACATCCCTGCTTCACTAATCACTGTCATTACAGAGAGCAGTAACACTCTGGTGTCTAAAGTCTCTCCCCTGTTTGTGTTTCGTGACCTACCAAGGTTCTAAGTCATTAGATTACTGGTACTCTAGATGGGATACATCCCTCTGTCTATTGCGTAACTGAATGGACCAGTATAGCCAGTAGAATGTGACTGGAGAGTTTCATCTGTCACATGGGCGGGAAGGAATCCTGGCCAAAACTAAAGCCTCAGTAAATACTGAACCCAGGACTCAGCCCTTGCTGGATTGTAATCTCCTGGTTATCATTCCAGCTAGCATCTCTGTCAACATAGCAGATGGGTGTGTTTATGCCCGTCTCTTCTTGTCACCCACTGTTTGTGTGTGTGTGTGTGTGTGTGTGTGTGTGTGTGTGTGTGTGTGTGTGTGTGTGTGTGTGTGTGTGTGTGTGTGTGTGTGTGTGTGTGTGTGTGTGTGTGTGTGTGTGTGTGTGTGTGTGTGTGTGTGTGTGTGTGTGTGTGTGTGTGTGTGTGTGTGTGTGTGTGTGTGTGTGTGTGTGAGAGAGAGAGAGAGCTGTCAGTCAGAGGAGAGCTAGCAAGTGGCAGGGTGGCCAGAGTTCAGAGGGGCTGTCTGGTCTGTCTCTGTAGGGTTTATACTGACAGCACAGAAAAGTGACAGAGAGAAGAGGAGGGTAAAAAAGAGAGAGATAAAGAGAGAGGGAGGGACAGAGGGAGAGAGAGACAGAGACAGGGAGGGACAGAGGGAGAGAGAGACAGAGCGGGAGAGAGGGAGAGAGAGAGGGAGAGAGAGAGGGAGGGACAGAGGGAGAGAGAGACAGAGCGGGAGAGAGGGAGAGAGAGACATTGCAGGATAAAGAGAAAGAAAGAGGGGAAGAAAAGAAGAGAGAGAGAGAGCGAAGGAGAGAGAGAATATTACTGTCAACACTGCCAACAGAGACCCAGGACTGACAGCACTTAGCACGTAGCTGTATTTAAATATAAACATCTCTATTTGCAATGTGACAATGTCCATCAGAGGGCAGCAATAATATGCTGTTTGCAATATGTACACATTAGTAGACAATGCATGTGATGTAATCGCAATGTGTTGAATTGGAAACTTGTTTTGAAGCAAGTGGGGCGGCAGCGTAGCCTTGTGGTTAGAGTGTTGGACTAGTAACCGAAAGGTTGCAAGATTGAATCATGATAAGATCTCAGCAAAAGGAGAATTGCATAACTCTTCATTAATAAACTCAAACACAATCCCATGCATAACGCCCTGATGGCCTGACCTGTGTCCGCGTTCCAGACATATTGTTAGGTCTCTGAACGCGTGTGTGTGTTTGCTTGTGTGTGTTTGAGTGTGTTTTTGTGTCTTGTCTTGAAGTCTGTCTCTCTGAGCTGTGAACAGGGCGATGTGCGCTGTGTTTTTGTACGTGTTCATTAAGCCTCCATCCGTTGAGGAATCAAAGGCGAGAGGATTAGAGACGTCTGCAGTCCGACCGAGATAGGAGAATGAGAGGAGGAGGGGAGGAAGAGAGAAGGGGAGAGAGAGAGGAGGGGAGGAAGAGAGAAGGGGAGAGAGAGAGGAGGGGAGGAAGAGAGAAGGGGAGAGAGAGAGGAGGGGAGGAAGAGAGAAGGGGAGAGAGAGAGGAGGGGAGGAAGAGAGAAGGGGAGAGAGAGAGGAGGGGAGGAAGAGAGAAGGGGAGAGAGAGAGGAGGGGAGGAAGAGAGAAGGGGAGAGAGAGAGGAGGGGAGGAAGAGAGAAGGGGAGAGAGAGAGGAGGGGAGGAAGAGAGAAGGGGAGAGAGAGAGGAGGGGAGGAAGAGAGAAGGGGAGAGAGAGAGGAGGGGAGGAAGAGAGAAGGGGAGAGAGAGAGGAGGGGAGGAAGAGAGAAGGGGAGAGAGAGGAGGGGAGGAAGAGAGAAGGGGAGAGAGAGAGGAGGGGAGGAAGAGAGAAGGGGAGAGAGAGAGGAGGGGAGGAAGAGAGAAGGGGAGAGAGAGAGGAGGGGAGGAAGAGAGAAGGGGAGAGAGAGAGAGCTCTCTGTTTGCTTTAGAACAGCGGATGGAGCTAGATAAGAACTAGCTTTAAAGGCGGCCAAAGTTTTAAATGTTTTTGTGAGTCAGTTGAGAGTCTATTAATTCTCCTCCAGATAATGACTGTGAGGAGAGGAAATGAGAGGAGTCTGAAACTCCAGGCCATTTGAGCTGCGCTGAGTTTTGGGGGCTGAAAACGTCTTTGATAAAACTTGACAATCAAAAGTGGGAGAAACTTCAAAGTAACTTTAAAAGCATTGAGGATAATTATGCTGGCATAATTTTTCTGCTTTTCACATATATCCTCCTCCCTGTGCATCTCTCTGTCTCTCTCTCTCTCTCTCTCTCTCTCTGTCCCCGAGTTCACCTCTCTGGTTGGTTGTACTGGCGTCCTGGTTACCTAGCCCACTAATCCCGGGGACCGTCACATTTAAATAGTCTTTTCACTGTAGAGCATTCAGCTCTCAGCCAGAGGCAGACCGACAGACAGAGAGGAGCTGCAGAGATGAAGAGACACAGATTACGCAAACACCCAAGCTCAGACACGCACATATGCGCATACACACACACACACACATTGTATCTCTCTGCCTGTTTAATTAGCCCAGAAGTTTATCAGGGTGATCAAGGAGTTGAGATAGAGCCAATCTTCTCCTCTTTCTCTTTCTCTCGCTCCTCCCTTCCTTCTCTCTGAGCCAAGAGTCTCTTTTTGATATCTATCTCTTTCTTTCCCTGTCTTTCTCTCTGAGCCAGCTACAGCCTCTAAAAGACCCACATTGTGGATACCACCCGTTTATTTTGTGTTGTTTTCTTTTTTTGATTATGTGTCTTTACTGATATATTCCTTAGTGTGATATGTATGTGACTGTTACATAGCATTGCTACTATCAATGTAAGTGACAGAACAACAAGTGAAAGAAAAAGACAGTGAGTTGGCAGAGGAAGGCTAACGGGTTGACCCCTGGATAGGTTCATATTCCTCTCCTGGTGACTCCAACTCTTTTTCTTCCCTGAACTCCTTCTTTTTTGTTTTATTTGGTTTTATTTTCATTGACAATCAGCCTTGGAAGTGAAATCCAAGACGGGCCTTGAAAAGAGCTCAGTAAAGATTCTGACATTCCCCATATCTCGCTCTCTCTCTCTCTGTCTCTCTCTCTCTTTCTCTCCCCATCTCACTCTCCATCCCTGGCCCCCCTCTCTCTCCCTCTGCCAACATTCCTCTTCAGGATAATCAATATCATAGTTTTTCTTTTTGTGATAGTTTGGCCAGAAAGGAGCTGGAAACGGAAGATGTGGAGAAAGAAAGGAACAAAAGGAAAACCAAGCCCAGATGATAGTGTGTGTGTGTGTGTGTGTGTGTGTGTGTGTGTGTGTGTGTGTGTGTGTGTGTGTGTGTGTGTGTGTGTGTGTGTGTGTGTGTGTGTGTGTGTGTGTGTGTGTGTGTGTGTGTGTGTGTGTGTGTGTGTGTGTGTGTGTGTGTGTGTGTGTGTGTGTGTGTGTGTGTGTGTGTGTGTGTGTGTGTGTGTGTGTGTGTGTGTGTGTGTGTGTGCATGAGGTAGTGCCATGCCAAAGCATTCCTCCTCACCAATACCATGCTGGCCGTAAACTGAGATGTCCTCTCCTGTCAGACAGCTGCAGACTGAACTAATCTGTCATTGGCCTAATTAGAAATGATTGAGTTATAAGTGTGGAACAGCCATTCCACACACTGGCCAGAAGCAGTTAGTGACAGTTTCCACAACAAATGACCATTGAGTGATTTTCTGGGACTCCGATGAATAGGAGACTTGAAACCCTCTCAAAGTATAATAGCACCACAGTATTGATTTGGTATAAATACAGTAATAACAGAAGTATTTTTGCAGCATTCCAGCTCAGTCTTAAATGTCTGAATGGTGGAGGCAGGCACAAGTTGTACCATCACATTAATGCCCTCATCACAAACCTTGAACTGTTTCTGGCCAAATAACAGCATCTGTGTAGCGTTGCTTGTCAGGGCGGATTTGTTCTTATGGTGCACTAGAAGAAGAATGACTAATGGGAAGTAGAATTAAACTGAAATGCCCTCTTGTCATCCTTCCTTCTTCTCATTTAGCAGACACTCTTATCCAGAACGATTTACAGAAGCAATTAGGGTTAAGTGCCTTACTCAATGGGACATCAACGATTTCTTTCACTTAGTTAGCTCGGTATTCAAACCAGTGACCTTTCGGTTACTGGCCCAACGCTCATCCTCCTCCTTGTTCCCCTTCTCCTCCTTCTCCTTCTCTTTCTTCTCCTCCTCCACCTCCCCCTCCTCCTCGTTCTCCTTCACCTCTTTCTCCTCTTCCTCCTTCTCCTCCTCCTCTTCCTCTTCCTCCTCCTCCTCCTCCTCCTCCAGCACCCCTAACACTGTTCTTTCAACAGGAAACATTACAGCAGTGAACTCCGAGAGGGAGAAGTGAGCCAATGTGCACACGCTAGCCTCAACAGCCGAGCGGCACCAACAGAGACACACACAGAGAGAGGCAAAGCACTTTTTTATTCATGTTTTATTTTTAACTGGGGAGCGGGGGGTGGTAGATCAGCTTTAATGCTGCAGATTGTGAGTTTTATGAATGTAATTGTTTGCATAATTTCTAATGCCCCTTATGTTCTTTTTCCTTTTCTTTTCTTTATACCTTTTTGCTCCATCCTACCATCCCTGCCCTGACTGGAGTAAACTAACTTGGCAATACTTCTACTGCTACTTGCAGCTATTCTCGCTCACATGTACGGAACATGTAGTTATAAAAATGATAAATGTATTCCTAATTTCCTTTTTCTGTGAGTGCTGGATTTTTACCCAAAGCAGCCAATCTACCGTTCATTCTGATTTTAACTCCAAATCTCTGATGTCCACAGATTAACCCATCTTTCCCAGTATAATACCATTTTGCTATTTTCTTTTGCAATACATCCCTCCATTTTACTGTGATATCTTACGAGGGTCCTGAACCTCCCTATTTCTAACGCGTCTACCGATATTGCCCTATATATAAATACTTTACCCACCAGTGTAACAATATTACCCATAGACTGATCGTAGTTTTTCAGATGCCGCTAAAAATGCAGTTTGCGGGTCCATCTGAACCGTGATATGACATAACCATTCCTGAACCTGACTCCAAAAGCGAGCCACCGATGGAAAGTACCAGAAACTATGTGCTTTAGATTCTGTTTCCTCGTGGCAGTCTGCACAAGGCTGACTGTTCAATGTCCCTTTTAATTGAGCATTATTTTTGTAGCAAGTATTTTATATAATATGTTAAATTGAAATTAACGGATTGATGTGTCAATTGTTGTTTAATATGTCAGTTCATAGACCCGATGCCAAGGTATGTGTCACGCTCGTTGTCCTCCTCATCTGAGGAGGAGAAGTTTGAAGGATCGGAGGACCAATATGCAGCGTGGTAAGTGTTCATCTTGATATTTATTAACACAGAGAACACTTAACGAAACTATACAAAAATAACAAACAACGAACGTGAAGCTAATGAATAATAGTGCTGAGACAAAACCACTACACATAGACAATCACCCACAACCCACAATGACAAAACAGGCTACCTAAATATGGTTCCCAATCAGAGACAACGACTAACACCTGCCTCTGATTGAGAACCATATCAGGCCAAACACAGAAACAGACAAACTAGACATACAACATAGAATGCCCACTCAGATCACACCCTGACCAAACAAAACATATAAACATACAAAGCAAACTATGGTCAGGGCGTGACAGTATGGGACATCAAAGACCTGTTCCCAACTGACTTTAATTTTATACGACGTTGCAATCTAACCTTTTGACTTGACGTGAAACTGATACGATTTATACGAATCGTTTTAAGCCATTTGTGATTTTTAATGGGTGGCAGACAGACAAATGCTTTAATTTATTTTTTAAGTAATTGTCTCTTCTCATTTTGTGGCAGAGCCGCAATGAGTTGGTTATAATTTTGTATTGAGCATACACCTCCATACACTGCTGTTAGTTGCTTGTGTGATACAATTTTACCATCCTTATTTACAATTTCCTTCATAAATACAATACACTTCCTGTACATTTTTTCCAAGAAAATTGTATTTTCTTTATCAGTACATTGGACTTTGGTCATATTATTTTCTGTAATATTACATCTGCCGTAATTTGAAATTGTTGCCAACTCTGTATGACGTAATTTAAAAAGGAGAGATCCACTGTCAATCCACCAAAAATGTAAGGTTTAAATCTGCAAAAAGGCAAAGAGCCCACTCTTACACTGCATTTGGAAGGTATTCAGACTCTTTGACTTTTCCACATTTAGTTATGTTACAGCCTTATTCTAAAATGGATTAAATAAAACCTTTTCCTCATCAATCTACACACAATACCCCATAATGACAAAGTGAAAACAGGTTTTTAGAATTTTTGCAAATTACATTAAAAAAACAGAAATACTTTATTTACATAAGTATTCAGACCCTTTGCTATGAGACTCGAATTGAGCTCAGGTGCATCCTGTTTCCATTGATCATCCTTGAGATGTTTCTGCAACTTGATTGGAGTCCACCTGTGCTAACTTCAATTGATTGGACATGATTTGAAAAGGCAAACACATGTCTAAGGTCCCAAGGTTGACAGTGCATGACAAAGCAAAAACTAAGACAGGATTGTGACAGGATTGTGACGAGACAGGATTGTGTCGAGGCACAGATCTGGGGAAGGGTACCAAAAAATGTCTGCAACATTGAAGGTCCCCAAGAGCACAGTGGCCTCCATCATTCTTAAATGGAAGATGTTTGTAACCACCAAGACTCTTCCTAGAGCTGGCCGCCCGGAACAAACTGAGCAATCGGGGGAGAAGGGCCTTGTTCAGGGAGGTGACCAAGAACCTGATGGTCAATCTGACAGAGCTCCAGAGTTCCTCTATGGAGATGGGAGAACCTTCCAGAAAGACAACCATCTCTGCAGCACTCCACCAATCAGACCTTTATGGTAGAGTGGCCAGCTGGAAGCCTCTCCTCAATAAAAGGCAACATGACTGCCCGCTTGGAGTTTGCCAAAAGTCATCTAAAGGACTCTCAGACCATGAGAAACAAGATTCTCTGGTCTGATGAAACCTAGACTGAACTCTTTGTCCTGAACGCCAAGTGTCACGTCTGGAGGAAACCAGGCACCATCCCTACGTTGAAGCATGGTAGTGGCAGCATCATGCTGTGGGGATATTTTGTAGTGGCAGGGACTGGGAGACTAGTCAGGATTGAGGGAAAGATGAACGGAGCAAAGTACTGAGAGATCCTTGATGAAAACCTGCTCCAGAGCACTCAGGACCTCAGACTGAGGCGACAGGACAATGACACTAAGCACACAGCCAAGACAACACAGGAGTGGCTTTGGGACAAGTCTCTGAATGTCCATGAGTGGCCCAGCCAAAGCCTGGATTTGAACCCGACGAACATCTCTAGAGACCTGAAAATAGCTTTGCAACGATGCTCTCCACCCTACCTGACAGAGGTTGAGAGGATCTGCAGAGAAGAATGGGAGAAACTCCCCAAATACAGGTGTGCCAATCTCGTAGCGTCATACCCAAGAAGACTCAAGGCTGTAATCGCTGCCTGAGGTGCTTCAACAAAATACTGAGTAAAGGGTCTGTAAATGTGTTATTTCATTTTTTTATAAATAAGCAAAAACATTTTTTTTTAATGTTTAAAAACAATTTACTACATTTTAGAATAAGGCCATAACGTAACAAAATGTGGAAAAAGTCAAAGGGGTCTGAATACTTTCCGAAGGCACTGTAAACATAGGATGGAATCCTCTTGTAGTTTGCTAGAAAACCAGTTTGGATTTAAATCAAATATTAGAATAATAGATTATTTAAGTGAGAGGTTTAATGCCTTAATATTTAATCGTTTTTACCTTCCAAATTCATGTTTTTATATAAATATGCTGATTTAACTTGATCTTGTTTGCCATTCCAAATAAAGTTAAATATTATTTTCTCTAGTGATTTTAAAAAGGATTCTCCTGGAGTTGGTAGAGCCGTGAATAAATATTTTAACTGCGGTATAACTAGAGAATTAATCAGGGTAATCTTCCCATAAATGGATAGTTGTTTCCATCTCCACGGATTCAAGATTGTATCTATTTTGCTAAGTTGTCTGTCAAAGTTAATAGTTGCAAGATCGCTTAACTTCTCTGGGATATGTACACCAAGCACATCTATCCTCACCATCCATCCATTTAATCAGGAGGCTACATGGCAATTTAAAGTTTGTGTCTTTTAGAAACCCAATCCGTAATATAGTACACTTATCACAGTTGGATTTAGTCCAGAAACTAGAGAAATTATTCAGGTCCTCAATGAGGCCCTTCAAGTTTAAAGATTAAGGACTCAAAAGAAAATTTGAATAATCTGCGTACATTGATACTATTGTCTCTAATCCATATATGTTTTGCCCCTTAAAGTTATCATTAGATTTTTAAAGCTAACAGTTCAATG
Organism: Salvelinus alpinus; assembly: GCF_045679555.1. NCBI lineage: Eukaryota > Metazoa > Chordata > Actinopteri > Salmoniformes > Salmonidae > Salvelinus > Salvelinus alpinus. The sequence continues at coordinate 24,175,479 of NC_092105.1, read as the reverse complement.
GCCATCATTTCTAGGTATGGTGACCAGAAGGCAGCCTCTTGGCAATTTAAAGTTCTCAGAGAAGTAACTGTGATTTGTTATTTTACATAAAGGATTGTTGTACGGGACTTTTACCCACCTTATGAGAGATTCTCCAAAGTAAAAAAAAATCCAGGCACCTATAAATAGATTCTAGACGTACTTTATCATAGGATTTCTCAAACTCTGGTGTCCCTGCATTCTTATAGTTTTCCATTATTTCTAGTAATTGTCTAATGTCTCCAATATGTCTTCCTTTTAAGAATCCCGTCTGATTGTGATAAATCATGTCAGGTAGGACTTTGTTTACTCTATGAGCAATACATTTTGCATCGCAACATTGAAGGGTGAGGGGCCTCCAATTTTTTTAGACTAGGTATTTTTATTGCCCCCTTGGCTCCTGCTTCACTAGCAGAGATATCAGTCCCTCTTTTTGGGTTTCAGTTTGCCAGTTTGCCATTTATATTAGAGTAGATAAAACATGATAGTAAGGGATCTTTCAGTAGTTCATAAAACGTTTGATGTTTCTCTACTGGAATGCCATCGAGACCAGGGGTTTTCCCCATCTGAAAGGAATCAATTGCCAACCATAGTTTGTCATGTGCAATTAGACCTTCACAAGATTGTTTTTGGGTCACAGATCGTTTAACATGTTTTCTGGGGAGACGGATGTCGCAAAACTCATCGTCATGTAAGGTTGCAGGATACTGACTGGAGAATATTTGTTTAAAATATTTTACTTCCTCATTCAAAATATATTTTGGTGAGAAGGATTCCACAAAATGTGTGGGTTATTTTTGGTTGTGTTTCTATATTGAATATTTCTCCATCCAAGTTTTTTAGATAAATTAAACCTGATCTTTCCTGAATAAATTCCTCAAACTCCTTTTGTTTTGTGTCTAGATTATACAGTGCTTCTGGATTGCATTTATCTACACTATTGATGTGTAATTTTAGATGTTCTATTTCGGTCGTAAGTCTTTTCTCTGTCGACCGTTTTAGTTTTTGGGATGAAAAAGGAATTGAATGGCCTCTAAAGGCACATTTAAAGGTATCCCACATGATAAGTGGGTCCGCTACACCTGTATTGTGCAAGAAAAAGTCTGTTATGAATTATTTCGTTTTTGATAAGAAAATAGTGTCAGTCAATTGTAATGGGACATTTTAATTGTATGTGTCCACATAACTGAGCAGGGTTGTTACAAAAAAACGTAACTGTAATCCGTTACGTTACCAGCAAAAATATTGTAATCAGATTACAGATACTTTTGAAAAACTAGAACCCCTTAAATAAAGCAGCTTAATTGAATTTTAAAACCCCAAATCTATTTTGCATGAAGAAACAACATGTTATTCATCACAAACTTTGTGAATATCTGGGTTTTCCCTCTTCACGATGCAGAAAGACTTGTTTTAATCAGTAGACACCACTCATTTTTATTACAACACACCTGTCATAATTGTTTTCCTTACTAAAGTAGAGGTTTATTATTATTATTATTATTATTGCTAAAGGTACTGCATAGGTGTCACGTTCTGACCTTAGTTCCTTTTTTATGTCTTTGTGTTATGTTGGTCAGGGCGTGAGTTGGGGTGGGTAGTCTATGTTCTTTTTTCTATGTTGTTATATTTCTGTGTTTGGCCTGGTATGGTTCTCAATCAGAGGCAGCTGTCGATCGTTGTCTCTGATTGAGAATCATACTTAGGTAGCCTGTTTTCCCCATTTTGGTTGTGGGTGTTTATTTTCTGTGTAGTGTCTGTTCACCTTACAGAACTGTTTCGTTTTCTCCTCGTTGTTATTTTGTGTAGTGTTCAGTTTTCAATTAAATTATGACGAACACTTACGACGCTGCATTTTGGTCCTCTTCTCCTTCATCAGGCGAGAATCGTTACAATAGGTGAAAACATATTTTTTTTAGCAAGAGATAACACTTGTATAGCCTAAGAAAGTAGCAGAAATGTGCAGAAAGTCATTTTTAATGCATATTATTGAAGGGAAACAATAACAGTTTTGAACTTTTTTGGCAACATGGTGATATATTCTTACATACTGTACAATGAGGAATTCACCTACAAAATACTAGTCTTCTCCCATTTTTTGGAACAATTGCCCCCACCCACAAGGTGTATAAACAACAACATTAAATAAGAGAATAGATACAAAACAAAAACGTGAAGAACATAAATCAATCAACTCTAATTAGCACATGTAGGACAGTATGCAAGTGTGTGTGCATGGACTTTGCAGATGTACTTCTCACATGTGCAGCACATAGTATTTGATTTACAGTCCTTCTTTGGGAAACAGAATTGGGATCTCCTCCTCTTGCCTACCCCAGCTGCAGCCTCAGGTGGATCGGTACAAGATTCAGTCCCCAGAACAGCTTTCACAAGTGCTGCAAAGGCTGCTGTGCTGGGGAGGCACTCCCTTCTTTGAATGTGCGGGGTTACAAGTGCCTTTCCCAGCTGCTCCAGGAACACCCTCCTCTTGTTCTTCTTATCAGGCATCCAGGTACTGTTGATCTTGTTCCATATCACGAAGGCATTGTATGAGGACACATCAATGTTAAGGAAGAAAACCAGGGTCAGCGGGCAGTCATCCTCCTGTATCTGTAAGTTCCAATCACCTTGTCCAGGTTGTCCACTTCTCTTTTGTTGTGGTTGTTGTCCAGGATGATGGCTGGCTTCCTGTCCTCACGATCACTGATTTCAGACGTTTTGTGCAGTGTGCTCAGGAGGACCACATTCTTGATCCTCTTTGGGAGGTAAGAAACTAGAGTGGTGGTTGGGGCCTCTCTCCCCCTTGTTGCGAGGAGTGCAGGGGGGAGCTCAGGCTTGTTCTTTCTAACTGTGCCAACCATGGTGATCGTCCTCTTCAGGAGCTGCTGGCTGAGTCTTTAAGAGGTGAAGAAATTGTCACACGTGACATTGTGCCCCCTCAGTCCATCTGTCTCATCAAGCACAACTCGCATCCCCTGGTTCTTCTCCAGGCCTCCACTGGTCGGCTTCCCTGTGTAGACTTGCATCTCCAAGCGTAGCTGGATTGTGCGTCACAGGCCACCCATATCTTGATGCCACACTTTGCTGGCTTGCTGGGCATATACTGCGAGAAAGGACAGCGACCTTGTGACAAAAGAGATTACTATCAGTAAATAGTATCAGTGTCACAGAAAACAATCACATAAATCAATGATATTACAGCAATACATAATACAATTTTTTTTACCTCTGAATGGAACCAGTTGCTCATCCACTGTTACTTCAGGCCCAGGGTTGTAGCGGTATGGCAGACGCTCCATCCACTTCTCCCAGACCTCTCTTATGGCCGTCAGTTTGTCTCTCACACGTCTTGCAGGTCTTGACTCACGGTTATCAAATCGCAGCATTCTTGAGAAAGTGTGAAAGACTTTCAGTGGCATCGTGGCACGGAAAATCACCCTTCTACTCTCTGTATCCCAGAGACTACATGTAGACTCGCCTCGGGACCTATACACACCCGCTAAGATTAGCAGCACTATGTAGGCATGCAGGTCAATCTCATCCATCCTTTTCCAGTTGTCTCCATGTTTACGGAAACACTCCAAATTTGTCATCTCCAGGATGATTTTTTCGATAGCTGGTGTGATGCAGATGTAGAATGTTTAGGCGATGTCCTGGGCATGGGCAACTGCATATCTTGTGGGACCTGGTGACAAGGACCATGTTGTCAAATCAAGTCAAATCAAAGTTTATTTGTCACGTGCGCCGAATACAACAGGTGTAGACCTTACAGTGAAATGCCTACTCACAGGCTCTTACCAATAGTGCGAAGGAAAAAAATGTGTGTGTGTGTGTGTGTGTGTGTGTGTGTGTGTGTGTGTGTGTGTGTGTGTGTGTGTGTGTGTGTGTGTGTGTGGTGTGGGTGTGGGTGTGGGTGTGGGTGTGGGTGTGTGTGTGTGTGTGTGTGTGTGTGTAGGTAAGTAAAGAAATAAAACAACAGTAAAAAGAAATTTGAAAATAACAGTAGCAAGGCTATATACAGACACCGGTTAGTCAGACTTATTGAGGTAGTATGTACATGTAGGTATGGTTAAAGTGACTATGCATATATGAACAGAGAGTAGCAGTAGCGTAAAAAGAGGGGTTGGCAGGTGGTGGGACACAATCCAGATAGCCCAGTGAGCCAATGTGCGGGAGCACTAGTTGGTCGGGCCAATTGAGGTAGTATGTACATGAATGTATAGTTAAAGTGACTATGCATATATGAAAAACAAAGAGTAGCAGCAGCGTAAAAATAGGGGTGGGGGGAGGGGCACACAATGCAAATAGTCCGGGTAGCCATTTGATTACCTGTTCAGGAGTCTTACGGCTTGGGGGTAAAAACTGTTGAGAAGCATTTTTGTCCTAGACTTGGCACTCCGGTACCGCTTGCCATGCGGTAGTAGAGAGAACAGTCTAAGACTGGGGTGACTGGGGTCTTTAACAATTTTTAGGGCCTTCCTCTGACACCGCCTGGTGTAGAGGTCCTGGATGGCAGGGAGCTTTGCCCAATTGATGTACTGGGCCGTACGCATTACCCTCTGTAGTGCCTTGCGGTCAGAGGCCGAGCAATTGCTGTACCAGGCAGTGATGCAACCAGTCAGGATGCTCTCGATGTTGCAGCTGTAGAACCTTTTGAGGATCTCAGGACCCATGCCAAATCTTTTTAGTTTCCTGAGGGGGAATAGGCTTTGTCGTGCCCTCTTCACGACTGTCTTGGTGTGTTTGGACCATTCTAGTTTGCTGTTGATGTGGACACCATGGAACTTGAAGCTCTCAACCTGCTCCACTACAGCCCCGTCGATGAGAATGGGGGCGTACTCGGTGCTCCTTTTCCTGTAGTCCACAATCATCTCCTTAGTCTTGGTTACATTGAGGGATAGGTTGATATTCTGGCACCACCCGGCCAGGTCTCTGACCTCCTCCCTATAGGCTGTCTCGTCGTTGTCGGTGATCAGGCCTACCACTGTTGTGTCGTCTGCAAACTTAATGATGGTGTTGGAGTCGTGCCTGGCCATGCAGTCGTGGGTGAACAGGGAGTACAGAAGGGGACTGAACACGCACCCCTGAGGAGCTCCAGTGTTGAGGATCAGCGTGGCAGATGTGTTGCTACCTACCCTCACCACCTGGGGGCGGCCCGTCAGGAAGTCCACTATCCAGTTGCAGAGGGAGGTGTTTAGTCCCAGGTTCCTTAGTTTAGTGATGAGCTTTGAGGGTGCTATGGTGTTTAACGCTGAGCTGTAGTCAATGAATAGCGTTCTCACATAGGTGTTCCTTTTGTCCAGGTGGGAAAGGGCAGTGTTGAGTGCAATAGAGATTGCATTATCGGTGGATCTGTTTGGGCAGTATGCAAATTGGAGTGGGTCTAGGGTTTCTGGGATAATGGTGTTGATGTGAGCCATTACCAACCTTTCAAAGCATTTCATGGCTACGGACGTGAGTGCTACGGGTCTGTAGTCAGTTAGGCAGGTTGGCTTTCTTGGGCATAGGGACTATGGTGGTCTGCTTGAAACATGTTGGTATTACAGACTCAATCAGGGACATGTTGAAAATGTTGGTAAAGACACCTGCCAGTTGGTCAGCACATGCTTTGCCTTTTTGATGGTTAGTCGCAGGGCATAGTCGCAGGGCACAGCAGGATTTCTTGTAAGCTTCCGGGTTAGTGCCCCGCAGCTTGAAAGCGGCAGCTCTACCCTTTAGCTCAGTGCGAATGTTGCCTGTAATCCATGGCTTCTGGTTGGGGTATGTACGTACAGTCACTGTGGGGACGACGTCCTCGATGCACTTATTGATAAAGCCAGTGACTGATGTGATGTACTCCTCCTCAGAAGAATCCCGGAACATGTTCCAGTCTGTGATAGCAAAACAGTCCTGTAGTTTAGCATCTGCTTCATCTGACCACTTTTTTACAGACCGAGTCACTCGTGCTTCCTGCTTTAATTTTTGCTTGTAAGCAGGAATCAGAAGGATAGAGTTGTGGTCGGATTTACCAAATGGAGGGCGAGGGAGAGCTTTGTACGCATCTCTGTGTGTGGAGTTCAGGTGATCTAGAATTGTTTTCCCTTTGATTGCACATTTAACATGTTGATGGAAATTTGGTAGAACTGATTTAAGTTTCCCTGCATTAAAGTCTCCGGCCACTTTTTTGTTTGCTTATTTCCTTATACAGCTGACTGAGTGCGGTCTTAGTTCCAACATCTGTTTGTGGTGGTAAATAAACAGCCACAAAAAGAATAGCTGAAAACTCTCTATGCAAGTAGTGTGGCCTGCAATTTATCACAATATACTCCACTTCAGGTGAGCAAAATCTAGAGACTTCCTTAGATTTCGTGCACCAGCTGTTGTTTACAAATATGCACAGACCCCCCCCCCCCCCCCCCCCCCCTCGACTTGCCGGAGTGTGCTGTTCTATCTTGCCGGTGCAGCGTATATCCCGCTAGCTGAATATCCATATCGTCATTCAGCCACGATTCCCTGAAACATAGGATATTACAGTTTTGATGTCCCGTTGGGAGGATATTCGTGATCGTACCTCGTCTAATTTTTTGTTCAATGATTGCACGTTGGCGAGTAGTATTGACGGTAACGGCAGCTTTCCCAGTCGCCTTCTCCGGGTCCTGACCAGGCATCCGGCTTTGTGTCCTCTGTACCTGCATCGCTTCCTCTTGCGAATAACTGGGATGTCGGCCCTGCCGAGTGTTTGGAGAATATCATGTGATTCTTGCTTGTTGTTGAAAAAATCTTTGTGTAATCCGAGGTGAGTGATCACTGTCCTGATATCCAGAAGCTCTTTTCTACCGTAAGATACGGTTGCAGAAATATTATGTACAAAACAATTTACAAATAATGTGAAAAACCCCCACATAATAAGACAATTGGTTGGGCGCCCGTAAAACGGCTGTTCTTTGACAAAAAGTCTCTCTTTCAGCTTGGGGAATTTCTTCTTCATCTGAAGATGATGCATCGTGCTCTGGGTTGTATTCTTCCCCATCTTCTTCTTCAGATACCTCCTCCTCTTCTAAATCATTGTTCTCTTGTTCCTCCTGGACATCTGAAAAAATCTGATCTATGACCTGTTGAGCACTGGAACCTGCACTCATGGCTTCAGCAAAGAGAGAACTGTGGGGACTGTCATCTGCAGCACCTTTATAGTCTCTGACCGCATTCCCCATTAGTAAAAAGTGCTTTCAAGAAATGTTTATTTTGTCTGAATTTTTTAAAATTTTGTCTGTGAACTTGAGTCATGTGTGGGTCGTAGAGGGGAGATGCTGCACATAAACAAGACAGTTATAGTTTTGTCTGAGTTCTCTCAGTAGCACACATAATCCCAATGTATCAGTGTGTGTGTGTGTGTGTGTGTGTGTGTGTGTGTGTGTGTGTGTGTGTGTGTGTGTGTGTGTGTGTGTGTGTGTGTGTGTGTGTGTGTGTGTGTGCGTGTGCGTGTGCGTGTGCGTGTGCGTGCGTGCGTGCGTGCGTGTGTCTTTGTGGTTTTTGTGGTGTGTAAATTATTTCGGAAAAGTCACTTTTCAAAATCAAAGAAGATCACTTAGGGGTTTTCTCTGCTGTTTAACACAGTGGCAGGTCAGTTTTCACCCTTAAGACAACACAAGGGTTAAATTCAGAAAAAAATCTTTGACACTTCTCTGTTCTCTCAATGACATTCAAATCAGCATTGAAAAAGGTACAAGTTTAAGTTTGTTCCACCTGAGTGAGTCTGACCATAAGTCAGAGACCACTATGATGACACACCAAATGTGTTTGATGAATCGCGTGAAAAGAGCAGGAATAGACTTTTGTAGGCTACAGTCCAAGCTACAGTACGTCTTCCAAAGGTGCGACTGCTGTCGGCATGCAAAGATGAACCAACTTGAATAAACACCTAGAGGTAAGGACAGTAGTGGTGGAGTCTACGGCGATACGGATATCACTTATTATTGATATCTAGATAGGGGATTTAAGTGAATCACACTGCTGCTCTCTCATTTAGCTATTTACGCCTTACAGATTGTGGTTGTTGTGGATGGCAAAATCCACAAATCTAAATATGAATTTGAACCCAATAATGGTTGAATTCAAGAAGTTTAAGCTGCCCATCAATCATTGTTTTTGAAACCAGTGGACAGCCAGTGAAAAATGTGCTCTTGCAACAGCTGCATAGTGCGGATCCCAGCTTATGGAATAGAAGTGGGGCTTTAATTGCTCAATCTAATTCATGCTGATAATTTTTTTTTGACAAATGCTCAAACTTGCACACTTATGATAGACTGAAGGGGCAATCTGTAGTTGCTACATCCATTTCTGGACATACAAATGATATACACTGCTCAAAAAAATAAAGGGAACACTTAAACAACACAATGTAACTCCAAGTCAATCACACTTCTATGAAATCAAACTGTCCACTTAGGAAGCAACACTGATTGACAATACATTTCACATGCTGTTGTGCAAATGGAATAGACAAAAGGTGGAAATTATAGGCAATTAGCAAGACACCCCCAAAAAAGGAGTGATTCTGCAGGTGGTGACCACAGACAACTTCTCAGTTCCTATGCTTCCTGGCTGATGTTTTGGTCACTTTTGAATGCTGGCGGTGCTCTCACTCTAGTGGTAGCATGAGACGGAGTCTACAACCCACACAAGTGGCTCAGGTAGTGCAGTTCATCCAGGATGGCACATCAATGCGAGCTGTGGCAAAAAGGTTTGCTGTGTCTGTCAGCGTAGTGTCCAGAGCATGGAGGCGCTACCAGGAGACAGGCCAGTACATCAGGAGACGTGGAGGAGGCCGTAGGAGGGCAACAACCCAGCAGCAGGACCGCTACCTCCGCCTTTGTGCAAGGAGGTGCACTGCCAGAGCCCTGCAAAATGACCTCCAGCAGGCCACAAATGTGCATGTGTCTGCTCAAACGGTCAGAAACAGACTCCATGAGGGTGGTATGAGGGCCCGACGTCCACAGGTGGGGGTTGTGCTTACAGCCCAGCACCGTGCAGGACGTTTGGCATTTGCCAGAGAACACCAAGATTGGCAAATTCGCCACTGGCGCCCTGTGCTCTTCACAGATGAAAGCAGGTTCACACTGAGCACATGAGCACATGTGACAGACCTGACAGAGTCTGGAGACGCCGTGGAGAATGTTCTGCTGCCTGCAACATTCTCCAGCATGACCGGTTTGGCGGTGGGTCAGTCATGGTGTGGGGTGGCATTTCTTTGTGGGGCCGCACAGCCCTCCATGTGCTCGCCAGAGGTAGCCTGACTGCCAATAGGTACCGAGATGAGATCCTCAGACCCCTTGTGAGACCATATGCTGACATATGCACATTTGTGGCCTGCTGGAGGTCATTTTGCAGGGCTCTGGCAGTGCACCTCCTTGCACAAAGGCGGAGGTAGCGGTCCTGCTGCTGGGTTGTTGCCCTCCTACGGCCTCCTCCACGTCTCCTGATGTACTGGCCTGTCTCCTGGTAGCGCCTCCATGCTCTGGACACTACGCTGACAGACACAGCAAACCTTTTTGCCACAGCTCGCATTGATGTGCCATCCTGGATGAACTGCACTACCTGAGCCACTTGTGTGGGTTGTAGACTCCGTCTCATGCTACCACTAGAGTGAGAGCACCGCCAGCATTCAAAAGTGACCAAAACATCAGCCAGGAAGCATAGGAACTGAGAAGTTGTCTGTGGTCACCACCTGCAGAATCACTCCTTTTTTGGGGGTGTCTTGCTAATTGCCTATAATTTCCACCTTTTGTCTATTCCATTTGCACAACAGCATGTGAAATTTATTGTCAATCAGTGTTGCTTCCTAAGTGGACAGTTTGATTTCACAGAAGTGTGATTGACTTGGAGTTACATTGTGTTGTTTAAGTGTTCCCTTTATTTTTTTGAGAAGTGTATATACACTACCGTTCAAAAGTTTGGGTCACTTAGAAATGTCCTTGTTTTTTAAAGAATAGCACATTTTTGTCCGTTAACCACGTACTGTAAATAATGCCAAACTGTTGGAATTATAGCTAGCTATATTCAATATTCACCAATTACCATGATAAGTTCTATTTGAGACAGTTACCACTATCTTAGCCACTATTTTGAGATACCAGTAGTACCAGAATCAATGCCTGTCTGTTATCCACGTAGCTGTACCATGATAGATGTATGTCTGTTATCCACGTAGCTGCACCATGATAGATGTATGTCTGTTATCCACGTAGCTGTACCATGATAGATGTATGTCTGTTATCCACGTAGCTGCACCATGATAGATGTATGTCTGTTATCCACGGAGCTGTACCATGATAGATGTATGTCTGTTATCCACGTAGCTGCACCATGATAGATGTATGTCTGTTATCCACGTAGCTGCACCATGATAGATGTATGTCTGTTATCCACGTAGCTGCACCATGATAGATGTATGTCTGTTATCCACGTAGCTGTACCATGATAGATGTATGTCTGTTATCCACGTAGCTGCACCATGATAGATGTATGTCTGTTATCCACGTAGCTGCACCATGATAGATGTATGTCTGTTATCCACGTAGCTGCACCATGATAGATGTATGTCTGTTATCCACGTAGCTGCACCATGATAGATGTATGTCTGTTATCCACGTAGCTGCACCATGATAGATGTATGTCTGTTATCCACGTAGCTGCACCATGATAGATGTATGTCTGTTATCCACGTAGCTGTACCATGATAGATGTATGTCTGTTATCCACGTAGCTGCACCATGATAGATGTATGTCTGTTATCCACGTAGCTGTACCATGATAGATGTATGTCTGTTATCCACGTAGCTGTACCATGATAGATGTATGTCTGTTATCCACGTAGCTGCACCATGATAGATGTATGTCTGTTATCCACGTAGCTGTACCATGATAGATGTATGTCTGTTATCCACGTAGCTGTACCATGATAGATGTATGTCTGTTATCCACGGAGCTGTACCATGATAGATGTATGTCTGTTATCCACGTAGCTGCACCATGATAGATGTATGTCTGTTATCCACGTAGCTGTACCATGATAGATGTATGTCTGTTATCCACGTAGCTGTACCATGATAGATGTATGTCTGTTATCCACGGAGCTGTACCATGATAGATGTATGTCTGTTATCCACGTAGCTGTACCATGATAGATGTATGTCTGTTATCCACGTAGCTGCACCATGATAGATGTCTGTTATCCACGTAGCTGTACCATGATAGATGTATGTCTGTTATCCACGTAGCTGTACCATGATAGATGTATGTCTGTTATCCACGGAGCTGTACCATGATAGATGTATGTCTGTTATCCACGTAGCTGCACCATGATAGATGTATGTCTGTTATCCACGGAGCTGTACCATGATAGATGTATGTCTGTTATCCACGTAGCTGCACCATGATAGATGTATGTCTGTTATCCACGTAGCTGTACCATGATAGATGTATGTCTGTTATCCACGTAGCTGCACCATGATAGATGTATGTCTGTTATCCACGTAGCTGTACCATGATAGATGTATGTCTGTTATCCACGTAGCTGCACCATGATAGATGTATGTCTGTTATCCACGTAGCTGTACCATGATAGATGTATGTCTGTTATCCACGTAGCTGCACCATGATAGATGTATGTCTGTTATCCACGTAGCTGTACCATGATAGATGTATGTCTGTTATCCACGTAGCTGTACCATGATAGATGTATGTCTGTTATCCACGTAGCTGCACCATGATAGATGTATGTCTGTTATCCACGTAGCTGTACCATGATAGATGTATGTCTGTTATCCACGTAGCTGTACCATGATAGATGTATGTCTGTTATCCACGTAGCTGCACCATGATAGATGTATGTCTGTTATCCACGTAGCTGTACCATGATAGATGTATGTCTGTTATCCACGTAGCTGCACCATGATAGATGTATGTCTGTTATCCACGTAGCTGTACCATGACAGATGCCCTCCTAAACATACTGTAGCTCCAACTAGCTCCAACACACACACACACACACACACCTTCTATGTCCTCTATCTATCTCCCTGCTGTATCTATCTATATACAGTGGCAAGAAAAAGTATGTGAACCCTTTGGATATACCTGGATTTCTGCATAAATTGGTCATAAAATTTGATCTGATCTTCTGGTCACAACAATAGACAAACACAGTCTGCTAAACTAATAACGCACAAACAATTATAAGTTTTCATGTCTTTATTGAACAGACCGTGTAAACATTCACAGTGCAGGGTGGGAAAAGTATGTGAACCCTTGGATTTAATAACTGATTGACCCTCCTTTGGCAGCAATAACCTCAACCAAACATTTTCTGTAGTTGCGGATCAGACCTGCACAACGGTTAGAAGGAATTTTGGACCATTCCTCTTTACAAAACTGTTTCAGTTCAGCAATATTCTTGGGATGCCTGGTGTGAACTGCTCTCTTGAGGTCTTGCCACAGCATCTCAATCGGGTTGAGGTCAGGACTCTGACTGGGCCACTCCAGAAGGCACATTTCTTCTGTTGAAGCCATTCTGTTGTTGATTTACTTCTGTGTTTTGGGTCATTGTCCTGTTTCATCACCCAACTAACTGTTGAGCTTCAATTGGCGGACAGATAGCCTAACATTCTCCAGCAAAATGTCTTGATAAACTTGGGAATTCATTTTTCCATCGATGATAGCAAGCTGTCCAGGCCCTGAGGCAGCAAAGCAGCCACAAACCATGATGCTCCCTCCACCATATTTTACAGTTGGGATGAGGTTTTGATGTTGGTGTGCTGTGCATTTTTTCTCCACACATAGGGTTGTGTGTTCATTCCAAACAACTCAACTGTAGTTTCATCTGTCCACAGAATATTTTGCCAGTAGCGCTGTGGAACATCCAGGTGCTCTTTTGCAAACTTCAGATGTGCAGCAATGTTTTTTTTAGACAGCAGTGGCTTCTTCCGTGGTGTCTTCCCATGAATATCATTATTGTTTAGTGTTTTACGTATTGTAGACTCGTCAACAGAGATGTTAGCATGTTCCAGAGATTTCTGTAAATT